>NW_019154132.1:292332-297232 GCF_002288905.1 Enhydra lutris kenyoni
TCTCTCTCTTTTTTTTTTTTTTTTCCTTCTTTCTGAACCTCTTTTTATCCCCTTTCTCCCCCTCACGATTTGGGATCTCTTCTGATTTGGCTAAAGCATATTTTCCTGGGGTTGTTGCCACCCTTTTAGTATTTTACTTGCTCCTTCATCTGCTCTTATCTGGACAAAATGACAAGGCGGAAAAATTCACCACAAAAAAAAGAACAAGAGGCAGTACCAAAGGCTAGGGACCTAATCAATACAGACATTGGTAATATGTCAGATCTAGAGTTTAGAATGACGATTCTCAAGGTTCTAGCCGGGCTTGAAAAAGGAATGGAAGATATTAGAGAAACCCTCTCGGGAGATATAAAAGCCCTTTCTGGAGAAATTAAAGAACTAAAATCTAACCAAGTTGAAATCAAAAAAGCTATTAATGAGGTGCAATCAAAAATGGAGGCTCTCACTGCTAGGATAAATGAGGCAGAAGAAAGAATTAGCGATATAGAAGACCAAATGACAGAGAATAAAGAAGCTGAGCAAAAGAGGGACAAACAGCTACTGGACCACGAGGGGAGAATTCGAGAGATAAGTGACACCATAAGACGAAACAACATTAGAATAATTGGGATTCCAGAAGAAGAGGAAACAGAGAGGGGAGCAGAAGGTATATTGGAGAGAATTATTGGAGAGAATTTCCCCAATATGGCAAAGGGAACAAGCATCAAAATCCAGGAGGTTCAGAGAACCCCCCTCAAAATCAATAAGAATAGGTCCACACCCCGTCACCTAATAGTAAAATTTACAAGTCTTAGTGACAAAGAGAAGATCCTGAAAGCAGCCCGGGAAAAGAAGTCTGTAACGTACAATGGTAAAAATATTAGATTGGCAGCAGACTTATCCACAGAGACCTGGCAGGCCAGAAAGAGCTGGCATGATATATTCAGAGTACTAAACGAGAAAAACATGCAGCCAAGAATACTATATCCAGCTAGGCTATCATTGAAAATAGAAGGAGAGATTAAAAGCTTCCAGGACAAACAAAAACTGAAAGAATTTGCAAGTACCAAACCAGCTCTACAGGAAATATTGAAAGGGGTCCTCTAAGCAAAGAGAGACCCTAAAAGTAGTAGATCAGAAAGGAACAGACACAATATACAATAACAGTCACCTTACAGGCAATACAATGGCACTAAATTCATATCTCTCAATACTTACCCTGAATGTTAATGGGCTAAATGCCCCAATCAAAAGACACAGGGTATCAGAATGGATAAAAAAACAAAACCCATCTATATGTTGCCTACAAGAAACTCATCTTAAACCCGAAGACACCTCCAGATTTAAAGTGAGGGGGTGGAAAAGAATTTACCATGCTAATGGACATCAGAAAAAAGCAGGAGTGGCAATCCTTATATCAGATCAATTAGATTTTAAGCCAAAGACTATAATAAGAGATGAGGAAGGACACTATATCATACTCAAAGGAACTGTCCAACAAGAAGATCTAACAATTTTAAATATCTATGCCCCTAACATGGGAGCAGCCAACTATATAAACCAATTAATAACAAAATTAAAGAAACACATCGACAATAATACAATAATCGTAGGGGACTTTAACACTCCCCTTACTGAAATGGACAGATCATCCAAGCAAAAGATCAACAAGGAAATCAAGGCCTTAAATGACACACTGGACCAGATCGACATCACAGATATATTCAGAACATTTCATCCCAAAGCAACAGAATACACATTCTTCTCTAGTGCACATGGAACATTCTCCAGAATAGATCATATTCTCGGTCCTAAATCAGGTCTCAACCGTTATCAAAAGATTGGAATCATTCCCTGCATATTTTCAGACCACAATGCTCTAAAGCTAGAACTCAATCACAAGAGGAAATTTGGAAAGAACCCAATTACATGGAGACTAAACAGCATCCTTCTAAAGAATGAATGGGTCAACCAGGAAATTAAAGAAGAGTTGAAAAAATTCATGGAAACAAATGATAATGAAAACACAACGGTTCAGAATCTGTGGGACACAACAAAGGCAGTCCTGAGAGGAAAATATATAGCAGTACAAGCCTTTCTCAAGAAACAAGAAAGGTCTCAGGTACACAACCTAACCCTACACCTAAAAGAGCTAGAGAAAGAACAAGAAAGAAACCCTAAACCCAGCAGGAGAAGAGAAATCATAAAGATCAGAGCAGAAATCAATGAAATAGAAACCAAAAAAACAATAGAACAAATCAACAAAACTAGGAGCTGGTTCTTTGAAAGAATTAATAAGATCGATAAACCCCTGGCCAGACTTATCAAAAAGAAAAGAGAAAGGACCCAAATAAATAAAATCATGAATGAAAGAGGAGAGATCACAACAAACACCAAAGAAATACAGACAATTATAGGAACATACTATGAGCAACTCTACGCCAACAAATTTGACAATCTGGAAGAAATGGATACATTCCTAGAGACATATAAACTACCACAACTGAACCAGGAAGAAATAGAAAGCCTGAACAGACCCATAACCAGTAAGGAGATTGAAACAGTCATCAAAAAGCTCCAAACAAACAAAAGCCCAGGGCCAGATGGCTTCCCGGGGGAATTCTACCAAACATTTAAAGAAGAACTAATTCCTATTCTCCTGAAACTGTTCCAAAAAATAGAAATGGAAGGAAAACTTCCAAACTCATTTTATGAGGCCAGCATCACCTTGATCCCCAAACCAGACAAGGATCCCATCAAAAAAGAGAACTACAGACCAATATCCTTGATGAACACAGATGCAAAAATTCTCGCCAAAATACTAGCCAATAGGATTCAACAGTACATTAAAAGGATTATTCACCATGACCAAGTGGGATTTATTCCAGGGCTGCAAGGTTGGTTCAACATCCGCAAATCAATCAATGTGATACAACACATTAATAAAAGAAAGAACAAGAACCATATGATACTCTCCATAGATGCTGAAAAAGCATTTGACAAAGTACAGCATCCCTTCCTGATCAAAACTCTTCAAAGTGTAGGGATAGAGGGCACATACCTCAATATTATCAAAGCCATCTATGAAAAACCCACCGCAAATATCATTCTCAATGGAGAAAAACTGAAAGCTTTTCCGCTAAGGTCAGGAACACGGCAGGGATGTCCGTTATCACCACTGCTATTCAACATAGTACTAGAAGTCCTAGCCTCAGCAATCAGACAACAAAAGGAAATTAAAGGCATCCAAATTGGCAAAGAAGAAGTCAAACTATCACTCTTCGCAGATGATATGATACTATATGTGGAAAACCCAAAAGACTCCACTCCAAAACTGCTAGAACTTGTACAGGAATTCAGTAAAGTGTCAGGATATAAAATCAATGCCCAGAAATCAGTTGCATTTCTCTACACCAACAACAAGACAGAAGAAAGAGAAATTAAGGAGTCAATCCCATTTACAATTGCACCCAAAACTATAAGATACCTAGGAATAAATCTAACCAAAGAGACTAAGAATCTATACACAGAAAACTATAAAGTACTCATGAAAGAAATTGAGGAAGACACAAAGAAATGGAAAAATGTTCCATGCTCCTGGATTGGAAGAATAAATATTGTGAAAATGTCTATGCTACCTAAAGCAATCTACACATTTAATGCAATTCCTATCAAAGTACCATCCATATTTTTCAAAGAAATGGAACAAATAATCCTAAAATTTATATGGAACCAGAAAAGACCTCGAATAGCCAAAGCAATATTGAAAAAGAAAGCCAAAGTTGGTGGCATCACAATTCCGGACTTCAAGCTCTATTACAAAGCTGTCATCATCAAGACAGCATGGTACTGGCACAAAAACAGACACATAGATCAATGGAACAGAATAGAGAGCCCAGAAATAGACCCTCAACTCTATGGTCAACTAATCTTCGACAAAGCAGGAAAGAATATCCAATGGAAAAAAGACAGCCTCTTCAACAAATGGTGTTGGGAAAATTGGACAGCCACATGCAGAAAAATGAAATTGGATCATTTCCTTACACCACACACGAAAATAGACTCAAAATGGATGAAGGATCTCAATGTGAGAAAGGAATCCATCAAAATCCTTGAGGAGAACACAGGCAGCAACCTCTTCGACCTCAGCCGCAGCAACATCTTCCTAGGAACATCGCCAAAGGCAAGGGAAGCAAGGGCAAAAATGAACTATTGGGATTTCATCAAGATCAAAAGCTTTTGCACAGCAAAGGAAACAGTTAACAAAACCAAAAGACAACTGACAGAATGGGAGAAGATATTTGCAAACGACATATCAGATAAAGGGCTAGTGTCCAAAATCTATAAAGAACTTAGCAAACTCAACACCCAAAGAACAAATAATCCAATCAAGAAATGGGCAGAGGACATGAACAGACATTTCTGCAAAGAAGACATCCAGATGGCCAACAGACACATGAAAAAGTGCTCCACATCACTCGGCATCAGGGAAATACAAATCAAAACCACAATGAGATACCACCTCACACCAGTCAGAATGGCTAAAATTAACAAGTCAGGAAATGACAGATGCTGGCGAGGATGCGGAGAAAGGGGAACCCTCCTACACTGTTGGTGGGAATGCAAGCTGGTGCAACCACTCTGGAAAACAGCATGGAGGTTCCTCAAAATGTTGAAAATAGAACTACCCTATGACCCAGCAATTGCACTGCTGGGTATTTACCCTAAAGATACAAACATAGTGATCCAAAGGGGCACGTGCACCCGAATGTTTATATGCAGCCATCAAAAGAAATGAAATCTTGCCTTTTGCGACGACATGGATGGAACTAGAGGGTATCATGCTTAGCGAAATAAGTCAATCGGAGAAAGACAACTATCATATGATCTCCCTGATATGAGGGAGAGGAGATGCAACATG